>NC_092829.1:39655928-39698428 GCF_039878825.1 Excalfactoria chinensis | reverse complement strand
ACTCAGAAAGGAAAACCACAATGGAGGCACCTGCTCCAGAGGTTCCCCTTCTAGCCCCATCCCCCCCTCAATGAAAGGATGAGAGAACTTGCCCCAAACTTGCCTCCTTCCTGCCTGTACCTCCCTGCTGGCTCCAGGTACTGCCATGGTGCCTGACAGTCTTGCCCTGCTTGAAGCAGCTCCCCAAAACCCCAGTGATCAAAAATGATTCAGCAGAAAAATAACTGAAAATACCATTGCTTTCTTCCTTTTTGCACTCCTTTTTTACCAGGGCAAAGGTAGGGTGATGGGCACTTCCTCTGTTTCTGTCCCCTCAGCCCCACTCTGTGTGGTCATGTGAAGGCTTCAGAGCAGTTGCTGTGGACTGATGTGGGCTGGTATAATTAGCATAGAGCCTGTGCCTGCTGTGCTGGGGGTCTTCTGTATTTGGATGACCCCATCTCGTTCATGACCTTGCTCTGTGGGAGCTGCTGGACTGCAGTGCTTTGCCAAGTAGTAACATAAGAATCCGTGTTCAAATTAAAACCTAAAACTGGTTTTGTTTCTCTCAGTGTGTTTGAGTCTCCCCAGAATTATCATCTGATGTTAGCACGTTTGCCAGTTGGAGAAACAAGTTCTGTAATTTTCCTGAAAGTGCTTGTCTGTGTAAGTGAAGTGATCTCGTTAGTCTGAATTGGCTAAAGAGGAATAGGTTGAAAAAGTAAAGAGAGAAATACATATAGTCATTAGTACTCAGAGTGTGCCTTACCACATTTTGCATTTATCTTTGATGAGTGGTTGAGGAGTATTATCGTGGCATATGATCCACAGTAATAAAGCAGTGGTAGTTAGTTTTTCACTGTAAACACAGTCATTTCATTTGCAGTAGGGCCCAATTGATTTTTACTATGCCAAGAAAAGTTGTGAGGGCTACATCTTCAGCTGAATAAAGAGGTTTCAATTAACTTCAGTACAGCTGTTCTGACTTACAGTGTCTGAGGATCTGGACCAAACTTGAAAGTCTGCAACAATTCTATGCTTGTGTCATAATTTCTAGATTAAAAGATCCATTTCTTTTCAATTTTATTCCTATTTGGTTTAAAACCACAGACGTTGGACTGTTTCACTGGTGGTACGTGGTAAGGATGTTGGCTGTACCAACTGAATGTGTCTGTAAGGCTATACGTTCTGTATAGTAATGCTTTGCTAATTGATAATTGAGCTATCAACAAGTATGCACAAGAAAACAAGACTGTTAGATTCTGTTAATGGAATAGTCTGTGCATAGGATGGACTGTTTGTGTGTCTATTATAAATTATTACCAATAAACATAAGTGAGGAACTGTTACAAAATATAGCCACGAGCAAAAATTGACACTGTTTGAAATGATCAGACTTCTTTACATATGCAGATCATATGTTTTATCCTTAAAACATAGGAAAAAATGGGTCAGAGATGAAAACCACAACAGAGAGCTGTGTGTTTCAATGGTAAACATACTGTATCACAAGCTATAATAGAATGTTTCAGTGTTTCAGCTAAAATCATTTCTAAGGGATCTAATTGAATTTAAATGCTAATGATAAAAACCTTTACACTCACTGACAACATTATAGGTTTGCATTTTAGACTTTTGGGGTTTTTTTGCTTTCTAATTTTTCTAGGAACAACTTCAATGGATTGGATCTTTGTTTCATGTGCTGGTTTTTGGTTTTCTCTATATTCTCATAGTTGTGCTTCATGGTCTTCTTTGGCACACAGAAATACTAAAATGGAACTTGAGCACTAGGAAATGTGGGGACAGTTGAGAGCTTGGGCACGCTTTACCTTTCCCATAGCGATTGATTTTGCTTTGCATGTTTCCTTTTACTTGTTACAGATCAGATGAAAATTAGGTAGTTGATGGTCCTCAGTTATTGCAAATTATTTCTTTCTAACAATTTTGTGGCATGTTGTAGATCTGACACCAGAAGACAGGGAAATTCTGTAGCTTCCTGTCTAGATGATGCAGTTTCTGAGCACTGTATGGTGCTGTGTCAATTTTACTTGTGGGAAATACTTTTAAAATATCCTCTGTTTCTTTCAGCACATATGCAAACACTTTAATGAAGCCCTTAAAAATATTAATAAAAAGCTGTGCATTGGGAAGCTGCTTAGTATTAGAATCTGATTTGATTTTAGTTTACTAGATTATGATGAAAATACTTGAAATTGTTGGTTTAGTATGTCCTACTAAGACTATGAACTATCGCTTTGTTTTTTATTTAAGTTGCTTTAAAAGGAAAAGACAGAAGTGGTGTAGATTTCATCTGTGGACCTTGTGAAAAGGGTAGGAGGTTCAAAGTCTCAATACACTGAACTTTAAATTGTTTGCATTTCTTAGTGACAACTGATTAGTTTAATTAATAGAGGATATAATATTTTGTTTTATTTGTATTTTTAGGCTGTTTCAATTATTTCTTTTTTTGTCTTAATCTTTTCACATGGAAACAAATTCACATTAAAAACTGGTGTCCCACCTGTTCACACTTGTGCAGCCTTAAGCAGTGGAGGGCTGGTGGAAGGAGAGAAGTTACTGTACTGTCGTTCTTGAGAACAGTGACAATCTGAGGTAGAGATCTCTGAAGTACTTCCCAGGTAGTTTCAGCTGGGCATGGTATCCCCTGTAGTATTCTTCTAAAACTTACCCTTTATCCCAGTAGTAGCTGCAGCTCACTGGTAAATCAGGTGGTTTCTGTAAAGGGTCTGTAAACGCATTCGAGGGTTCCCATTCTTTATGTATGTGAAGATCAGATTGTATAAGCCTTTGCTGAAAAACCAAAGAAATTTTGTGCACAGTGCTGCCTCATGAGAGCCTGTTTACAGGAATTCTGCCAAAAACTTCACCTCATTTGTGGAAAGGAAGGAGGGCATTTTTACTAGTTTGGTTTTATCTGATCAAAATGCTGTGACATCCTAATTCTCATGGGTCTTCACTACATTTTTCCCTCTGTTCCCACTGACCCATATTCCGATCCATTCTCCTGTATTTACTGTGTAACCCCTTGCAAACAGTGCCACAATGAGGA
Source organism: Excalfactoria chinensis (assembly GCF_039878825.1). NCBI lineage: Eukaryota > Metazoa > Chordata > Aves > Galliformes > Phasianidae > Excalfactoria > Excalfactoria chinensis. The sequence continues at coordinate 39,695,379 of NC_092829.1, read as the reverse complement.
GAGTGAGCTGGAGTCTATCCAGTCTTGAAGGTAGTGGATGAGAAGGTGCAGTGTTGTATGATGCAACATAGTACACAACAGTGATGATCGCTGGCCAAACCCTGCATTCAGGTTTTAGCTGGAAAGCCCAGCCTTTTGGTACTGATGGTGCCAGCTGAGAACCTTGCAGCAGCCAAGTTCCTCTGCACACATCACTTGTTACCAGTTGCCAGTGCTGTTCTTGGGTACATGGAGCCTTACCCTCTTCTGCAGGGCTAACGATCTACTTCAGTAGCCACTGTGCTTTCATTTTCTCCAAGGGTTAGGACTGTATATGACAATGGTGCGATTGGGCAGTGTGGGAAAAAAGCTTCTGGTCCCTTGCTACCCTTATTGAGTACTCCTTCAGTGAAAAACAGACGTCCAAGGCAAAGTCTTGGGTTTGTGTATTTTTTCCATTTTTTAACTACTCCAGTAGTGGTGAAACTTCAGAAGTATGAGAAAGTGATGTGCTTTTGCATCAGTAAATGTTCAAGAACTTTCACTGTGACCAGAATCTTAATATAGGAAAATATAATCCAAAGTATCACTCTATAATACAAGCTTTTCAACAAGAATTTAAGTTTAGCTTCATTTCTATGATCTAGATGCAAAAAAAATTATTTTTTTTTTAAGTATACACCCTGCCCTGGATACTCCTTTATATTTTATAAAGTGCCCAGATCTACTGTAGATATAAAACAATTTCTGGTTATGAGTTCTCCACATTACCAAAATTTCATTCCCGACTATGAAGCTTGCTAAAGAGTCCAAAATAATCTATAGTGAAAACGTTGGTTCTCGTGTAGTCAGATTACCCCCTACAAAACATTTTCTTAGGTTTTTAATATCCTGAAAGTCACAGCTCTGAGGCAGGCTGCAGTTCAACTTCATTTTCAGTTCTTAGAGTGAAGTCATTTAAGTAAATAAACAGAAGTGGCATGTCATTTATAGCTTGTGCCAAAGTATGCCATATGCCAGTCGCAATTCATTTGTATGAATCCTCATATATGTGACCTTATAATAATCATAATGCAGTTACACACTTACACATACTTGCAATACTTTAAATATGGACAGGTACCATCCTACCATAGCTCTGCTTAATTTTAGTGTGTCTTGAATCACCTTCCTTAACTGTTTTTTTTTTTTGTTGTTGTTGTTGTTTTGTTTTTTTTGTTTTTTTTTTTGTTTTTTTTTCCCCACTTAATGAAAGGCACATAAATCTCATTGCTAAATAGCACTACGATATTTGATAGTAAAAATAAAATCCCTCCTACTTTTCTTTGTGAATAGCCAGATGGATGTGTTTATCCTTTAGAGAAATTTAGACTTGATATTTTTGTTACGTTTTGTTTTCTTGCTGGTAATTATGTTGGCACTTTGCTGATCCCCAGTTGTGCATTATTACAATGGAAGGTGACAATTTGATTGTCTTCAGTTGGAGAAACAAGTAATTTTATATTCACCAAGCTGTCAGGTAACACTACCTCACAATACTAAGAGCTCCTGGCAATATGGTTTGGCACCTATATTTAATTGCTTTGATGCTTGCATAACCTCTACTGAATCAGAAATAGTTTGTCTGCTAGAAATGTTTTTAGATTTGTAGTGTAAGGTTTTGATTAAAAAGACTGTTGTTTTGTATTACATGTAGGTAGTAATTAGGTGGTTTAGTGCAACTGGTTACAGGGGAGCCTGAAACTGAGACTCCTCAGTGCCTGCCGAGCTGTTCTGCTTGACTGAGAAACCAGAATTCGGAAGACTGGGAAGAGGGAGGGGCAGGAAACCTGACTGGGGACAAAACATTTCACTTCTGTATTAGGCTGTGCAGGGGAATGGCACGTGACCTTGTGTTTTTGCACCTGTAGGATGGTAAATTTAGTGTGTAACTTAGCACATGGCATCTTAGTACCTCCTAAAGATTATATGGTAGAATTAAAAAAAAAAAGGTCAGAATGCTGTATTTTACCATTGAAGCTGGTGTCTCCTAGAGCAATGAAAAGATTTAAGGAACCTTTCAGGAACTCCTCCAGGTTCAGGTTTGGTCAGAAGAATTTTGAATTATTAGAACAAGTTCTTAACAGGCTTTATTAGGGAAAAAAAATAAATCTAGTATTGAACACAATCTCAGCTCCAAGTCGAAATGTGCTAAAATAAATTCTTAGTATTTTTAGTCATCCTTTATCAAAACCATTTATGTAATCCTTTATCTAAACAATTAAGTTATTCTGTTCCATAAAAATATGTGAATTAATGCTTATTTATAGCAACCATTGTTTTTTAATTTTATTCTTAACAATTGCTTTTATTTATATTGTCTGTTCTGTTACTTGCTGCCTAAAACAACAAATCCTAGTAAGCTGCTGATGGATAAGTTCTTGGCATGTTCCCCCTTGTTCCCATAGTTATTGGTAAAGATAGCTGAAAGTCAGTACTGCCTTTTTTCTTTTTCCAACAGTAGGAAATTGGATATGCAGAGACACATGGTGTAGTCATAGGACTTTAAAGGCAGTCGTCACTGAGAGGCCAATACCAACCAATTAAACAGAGGTGGTTACGTGATGTAACATTATCAGGAGAAACAATTCATGAGTCAAAGCATTCCAGGGTATATGAGCTCCAGTCCAAAGAACAGTCTCAAGCTGCTTAAATAAAGTGACAGGAATATTGTCAGCTAAATATAAACTATAGAAAATATTAACTTCAGTGACTGAAGATGAGCACAGCCCAGGTGCTAAATGATTATTCTTTCACTGCCCTTTACTACTTTCAATGCGAGTTCACCTTTGGCATGTTTCAGTGAAATCTCCTGGCAGTAAATAGAGAGAATGGGACAGTTAGCCTTCTAGAAAGGTAGGTTTATTTTTTGCGTTTTATGACTCCAAGTAAACACTTCAGATTTTCACTGAAAATCATCAGGGGCTGCGAGGCTGTTTAGCTACATCCATTTTAATGTTTTCAACAATTGGATGGATAGCCAGGAACTTGTTCCCCACCCCTAATATTTTATTGTGGCTACATGGCTGGAGCAGCTTACTTTAATGGCAGAAAGAGAAAGGCTTTCCAAAAAATTTCCAAAGGGCTGTTAGCTCTCACATTGTTTGACTATGAGTAAGAAGTACTGTAAAAAGTTGTTCCAAGCTCTGTGAGCCTTGAGGAAGTTTGAACCTGAAGTCAAACTTTGTGACTTGAATTCATATCTATTAAGAGAAGTGTAATTTGTCTGCTTTGGAAAAACAAATGCAAGAATAGCTCTGCCTGTATATCTTGGAAGCTGTGGGTGTATTGCTTAGCTTGATGCTTATCTTAGAGATTTGGGTGCCCAGTTAACATACTGCTGTCATGTCTTGAATTATATTTACTTCCATTTTCACAGACTTTTTTTCTTTTTTTTTTTTTTCCCCAAGGTAATTCCTAAAGTTTCTTATGACTACCTTAAACTGTCTAATATTGAAATATTGTTTATGATTGATATGTAGCTAATTACGATAACTATAACTAATAAACTACAGTGTTTCTGGAAAATGAAACCTAAGAGCTTGAGGGAGATGAGCTGATTTGTATAAGGCCTTGTTGTGGCTCTGAACAAGAAACAGAGAGTGGGAAACGTTTTCCTTTGCTGTGTTGTCATTTTATATAGATATTGTGTACAGGGCTGTGGGGCCCTGGGAGACCGAAGTCTTTTCGTGTTCATTCATTTGTGTTACTAAGGCTCCTTCAAATCAGATATGAGATTTCATAATTTTAGGAAATAGCTGTTTGGTTTTTTTCTAAAATGGCAGGCAGATTTCAGCATTAGATTTACAATGAATTATATTGGTGTGTCCACACAACATTGTTTTCCAGAGGCAAAGCTACAAAATATTTGGACTGCTGGCAAAGCATTTTCATTTTCCTTTAAGTCTATCTGACCACTGCTGTAACTGCTATCTGTATAAATAAAAATTAAAGATCAGTCTTCCTGAATATTTCAACTACGATAAACTAATACTCAGTCAGAAATAAACAAAGTATTTCAGCAACTAGTGTGCAGCGATGTCAGTTTGTCCCATGCTATATCAGGCCCATACTTAGATGAACTTCCATGGCAGAACAGATTTAATAAAGAGTTCTCTGTGGGCATACACTTGAGTCTCAGGGGAGGTCTGAGAATCCATGAAAAAAACAGGGTTATTGACTGCTAAGCTGCTGGGCCATAGCTGCTAAAGAGGATGCTGTGGGCACTGCAAGCAAAGACAAATATGCAGTGCATTTATTTTTTCACAAATCTGAGTGCTGACTTTGTAAGGGAGGGCCCTGCAAGTCATTTGCAAAGTTATGAGAGAGGTGTGAGCATTTGTTGCTCTTTTAGAGCAAGCTGGGAGCATGCTAAGCTGCTGGGGCTGCTTTTTACTTTTCACTAACCCCAGGTTAGCATAAAAGTTCAGAAGGAAGTATTTAAAAGGTTATGAGTACTTCTAAAAATGGTTTATTTTAATTTATTTAGTTCTGGAGTCACTGAAGCACTTAGACATGTGCTTAACTTTTTGAAACAGAGTAGTCCAATTTGAAATTAGTGGACTGCTTGCATACTTACAGTTAATCATGCACTTAAGTACTTTAATCTGGCACTTTGGGGAAAAGGAATGGAGACTGTTCATAAAAGCTCTGTAAGTGAATGTATTTCTAATCTAATCGGATTCCAATCTACTGTTGGAGCTGTAGACCTGGGTTATGTCTATACTGCAGTCAGTAAAGCAGGATGAATTAGTCCATCTGAGTACCACACTACTGTACTTGGAGTGCTATCAGAAATGAGCTTGTTTAAAATTGGTTTGGATATTCTACGATTACAAAAGCGTCATTTATGTGTCTGCAGCATAGACATGCCTTTACATTTCTCAACGCTTTGAGAGGGTGGAACAGAGCAGAAGCTCATTGCTGGCCAAATACAGGTCTGCTTTGTCATTTACCTTATTATTGCTTAGTTTATATGCTTTTGAAATAGTGTCTGGTCTACTGTGCCGTTGTTATGAGTTATCATTGATTCTAAAGCATCTATCAAAAAAAAAAACAGGCAAGGAGAAACCACAGAAAAGTCATAGAAAAAAAAAAAGGGAAAGTATAATTGTTTGCATTTAGGAATGTAAAACAGTGTCTGTAGGAAAAAGGAAAACTGATGCTTGAGAATCTGACTGGTAGTCACTGGAGCAGAAACAGTTTATTCTCTAGATTAACATATAAGTTATATCATATACATAATAGATTCATCCATCCATTTTACGTAGGTGAAACCCCTTAGCCCTTTAGTTTTGGCTTTACTGTCTTGATGTTGAGGCTGACTGAAAATGCGGTCCAATCCTTGCCTTTGATAAAAGAACCCACGGTTTTTCATCCTCAAGTTCAGAATGAGAAAGAATTTATTTTAGTTTTGGAAAATCAAAGTGCAGATTTTTTTTTCTAATTCTCTAAGTTGAGTAAATGAAAGGACTCCAGATAATTAGGGCTCATTCTAACTTTTTTTCATACCCATTAGGTACATTTTCTACCTTTAGTGATTGCAGTGTTCAGCTAATCTGTCAATTTAACCAAAGCAACAATTTCACAATGTAGTTTTCTTTCTGATTGTGTGCTGTGTAATCAATATACTGATATAATGTGAGTGTAATTTCCTCTCTTATTTTATCCCTACTGCACAGTATTATAAATAAACAGCTAAAAAAGAAAAAAGAAAGAAAAGCACCAAACAAATCTGTTGCATCTTCTTTTAAGATTGTACCACTGTAGACACTTGTTCTAGTAAAGTAGAATTGGACCCACTTGATTGCATTTAAATTTTTCATGCTTCAGCAGTTTGTCTGGGAGCACAGTAAAGAAAACCCCCCGAGCGAGGATAGTTTAGAATAATAGAACTTGATTTTGTGTATTATAGCGGCACCATTTGCGCTGCTGTAGTTAGGGTTGTGTCAGCACTTCCATTATAAACCCCTGTTTGCAGGGGTTATAACTAGGGAGATATTTTTTATCAGAAACTTTTTTTTTTTTTTTAATCATTTGAGTGAATTTAATTGATAATAGAAGGAAAAATAAATTATAGTGGAAATTAGTAAATTTCAGATACCTTTTACAAGCCATACTTACTATTAATATTGATTTATTATTTTTTTTTCTTTCACCGGAGATTTTAAATGTAAAGTTGTGAAAATGGCTTAAAATCAGGCTGTTTTTTGTGCTCGTGGTTTAACATTAAAATGTTTAAACATGACCTGTTCTATGGTTTGATGTTACTATAAACTACTCGAATGATCCAGATCCTCCTCCCTTCAGTCTGATGAAGCTTTGAGTTATTGGCTGAAGTCTGCCTTTAAACCTTATGGATGTCTATGGAACGACTCATCCTGTTTAAGTAAGACCAAATATGAAAAGAGTACAAACCTGCTGGAAGTCATTGACTGGATGACAACCAGTCACAGAATTTATACAGTTTGTGCAGTTTAACTTGTCATAATCCTGCCATGATCAATATTTGGAGCATAACTTGGGACCCCTGTAATACCTGCACAGGTGAGGGTATTGATTTAGTTAATGACTGTGCTGCAAAAAGCAGCTGGAGGCTTTGACATAGCTGGGTGCTGCATCTCAGCCCCTTTTACCCTAGTGTTTAAAATCTAGAAGTCAAAGGCTGGAAAGGAAACGTGAAGTGCATGATCTTGGGCCATGATGTCTGCACTAGTTACTGGAGTTCCAACAGAGCTATGGAGAGAGAGGGAAGGAAGATAAACAGGCCTCTGAAAACCAAGATGAGGGGAGCGGGTCCCAGGGGGGCCCTGCTGAGTTCCTCTTTGTAGGCTTCAGGCCTACAGTGAACAGCAAAATCCCAGCATGAAAATGTGTCTGACCATAGGGTAGTAGTGGAGAAAATGGGTCAGAGAAGCTCAGAAGCACCTGATGTCTGCTCTTGACCCATTCTGCTAGCCTAGTGCAGAAAAGAATTGCTGGGCACAACTAGAGATTGATAGTGAATGTGACTTTGTCAATGCAATTTTATTTTTAAGGTTAAGATATCTCCTTTTCCAGTTGCAATGAAATTAAGAAGAGAACATTAATACAGCTTTGTATTTATGTGTTTAAAACACAGCAAAGAAGAAGGAAGCCTATTAGCATACATGGCAGGGGAAAGGTGCTTCCACTCGAGCACATTACCAGCAGATAGCTTTACTGAGTGGTCACTTGAGGAAATACCAAAAGCCTGTTTATGAAATAGAGGTGAAGCCTTTCTAGACTAATTATATTCAGCATGTAATTTCTAAACTTCAGTCTGAATTTTGATTTTCAATTAACATTCCCAATTTGAAGATAATTTTCTATTTAATGTAATTGCAGGAAATAATTTATTGGCTGATTAAGACTGAGGGCCCAGCCTTCCTTAAGAAAACAGTCCCTAACAAACCAGCCTTTAAAGCCAACTCGTAGCTTTGGACAGATTCAGCCTATTTTTGCAGCTGCAGAGTTGTGTTTAATTAGGACTGTGCACTATTATTCATTGGTGCAGTTAGTAGTTGAAATTATTCTTAAGAGACATTTTCATTTCAAGTTTTGTGTCATGATTAATTTATGGTGAAGAAACAGCCATAGCTATTGCTGTTTGCAGAAGCTTGTTCGGTTTGTAAAATGGGAATCAAATTTGTTGAGAAGGTGAATGCAAGGAAAATCCCTTATTGTGACTTTCAGTTTTAATGCCTAGTGTTCAAATCGTACAGAGCGTGGTAAGATTACTTTTATTTTCATGTGAGTGATTACATTTACATGACTATTTTTATGAGAAAAAGGAAAGTAAATCTTTTATTTTATCTTGGATCACAGCAATTATGAGCCAGAACCTTTTGAAGTACATGCAGTAATGCCGGCTGAACTCTTGGCATGTTCTCTGCAGCATCAACACAAATTCTTTAGTGTAGTACAAATGTAATACACGGTTTAAATTCCTCAGTTCTGCTTATTGGCAGCATTGATATTAGACTGCCACTTACACTTAGGCTTCCCTGAAGAAAATGCAAATGTTTTTTCCCCACCAGCATCGAGTATAAGAGGCAGGATTATCTCTATTTACAGAATTGTTATTCTAAATAGGTATCAGTGTTTTAATATGTTTCAAAGCACTTCAAAGCTTGTAATACTTTTATATAGAACTGTACATAATTAGATTAGCTGATCCTATATTAATTTTTTTTCACTGTAGGATACTAAATCCAAGCTCGCTCATTAATTGTGAGAAATTTAGCATTAGCTGTTAAATCCTATGTGAAACATGGGCTGCTACATAAAAACTACTTTTTAAATTGGAATTAACTTAATTATTTTTCTTTGCACTTGATATTTCCTTCGCTGTAATATTCATGAAAGCATGTGACAGATTTGTAAATTTAACAGTTAGTCTCAGATTTCCAGACCCTTTAATCAGTATTTATTTGTCTGTAGAAACAGTACTAGCAAGTTAATGATTTGCTAATTTGAAAAATGCTCATGTGGTTTCCCATGTTAACTGATTTGTGCATTTTTAAAGAAATGGTATGAAATCAATTATTGTTAAAAAGCAATTAAGGTGAAGATCTTATTCCTTGGTTTCTCTGCAATTTCAGTGTCCAGGATATTCTGAAGTTACTAAAAACTGGGAAAATATCTAATATATTTTAGCTGTCTACTTTCAGATTTATTAATGGCAGTTTTAACAGTTGAAGTTAAACTTATTAGAAATTTTAAACAAAGTGTTTTAAGGTTTTGTGTTGAACTCAGTTATATTTTCATGTAAGTGCAATTATGTTTTCATGTGGTGAAAGCGGAGTTTCCTTATGTGATGGTAGTAAGAGACCATTGTTAGAAAGAGACTTTTAACATAAATCAGTGCATTTATTCATCAGACTTTTAGGTAATTTAAACTAAATGTATCCTGTACTTGATGCTTACTATGAAATGAAACAATTATTTCAGATTTTTAGTTCAAACTGGAAAAGATTAATCACTTATTATCCATCCATTTGCTAAACCCTTCACTTTCCCCATGAACATCTCAGCATTTTCCAAATGTGAAAATAGATAAAAATTTAAACAGGTAAGGATCGAGTATGGCTTTAAACAAACAGCAAAAGGGCTGATTTTGAAGAATCTGAAATGGATTTGAAAATTCTCATCTCTGCAGAAAATAACTTCTGCTTGAAAGGAATGAGATTAAAAAAACATGTGGGATCTTCTCCTCCAAAAATTTGCTTATAACCTTCAGATTATTTATGTGACTGAGAGTTTAAAACTTGAAATCTTATGGTGAGTCAACATGAAAATAAAAGTAAGCTAACTTGTTTATTTATTTATTTATTTTTTCTGGCTGAAGAAAGTTACTTTGTTTGACAAGTCTGAATGAACAGAACACCATCCCATTAGTAACCCTGACTTTGGACATTAGCAAAAACTTCATCTCAGTGGTTTGGATTTGGTTCCCCAAACCTGTGCTTTTAAGAGTACTTTCTTCGATTGTGTATGATTTATTTTAATTGATGTAGGCAAGTGTACCTTCTGTACCTTCTATCTGGTGTGTTTAGAGGACTGTTTGAGTTTGACTTTTCTTGTTTGACACAAATGTTTTCCTTTTGTCTCCTTATTTTGCAGAAGAATGTCTTCCAAGCAGGCTACCTCTCCATTTGCATGTGCAGCTGATGGAGAGGAAACAATGACCCAGGACTTAGCATCACGAGACAAGGAAGAGGGCAACAGTGATCAGCACGCGACCTCTCATCTGCCTCTACACAATGTAATGCACAACAAACCTCACTCTGAGGAGCTACCAACTCTAGTCACGACCATCCAACAAGATGCCGAGTGGGATGGAGTCATCTCAGCCCAACACAGAATGGTGAGTTTCACAGATCTAGCTTTCTAAATTAGTATCCTAAGAGGCTGTTCGCTTCTGGTTTGAAAGACATGTTCAGTAGAATCATTCAAGTGTGTGAAGCTTTTTAAATGTTAGTGTTAGCAATAGATCAGCATCAATATGGTATAATTGTAAATTATAACTGTATAATCTTGTTAAGTATACAAGTCTATATGAATGAGGTCATTTGATGAGTTCACCTTCAGAAAGGAAAAGCATCTATTTATCATGTTTTCATTCATACCTTGATTTATGTCATAACCTCTCTAGATCATATATTCAAGCATTAATTTCTGACAGGAGGGTATAGCTCACAACTGTTTGTCATTTGCAAAGTGTTGCGTTGAAGGAAGAAACTTTAATGTATCTTTTTATTTCTCGCTCAGAAATGGAATTCACCAAACCTACAATATTATAGCTTCACACAACAACAAAGAAGCTGGCATTTTAGTTGACACAATCATCCTGCTCTATTTATAAGAAATTATAACTTTTTGTGAAAGGGAAATGTGTTTGAGTAACTGTGTCATGCTTTTCTACTCTAGATCATCTGTTTCTATACAAGTGACATTGGAAATTATCAGAATTTTTGTCTGTATTCTCTTCAGTAGCCCACTTAAAATTATTTTGCAGTTGTAATTCTGTCCTTATGCATCCCCAAAACTCTGCAATAAGCGAGTAGACTGAAGCAAGACTGAATGGGCGCAGCATCTCATTCAATTTGTTTTCCTTGAATGTGTTTATGAGGAACAGAATTAAGGTATGTGCAGCACCCAGGTGTGCTGTAAATTTAGAACATAATAATTCCACATTCTCCATAAAGTGAATTTCACAAACTCTGGGTTCACGCAGTTAATGTGTTTTCATAAAATTTCTTCTGCATTTTCGTTAAATATCTATGAGCAGATATTTACTGAGGAAGTCTTGATATTTTTTTCAGTGCAAATCAGCAGCTAGCATAAAAAATTGTAGATTTTTTTTTTTTTGACATTTCTAATAAATATTTCAAATTTGTGGAGAAATTATAATTCTATTTCAGTAATCAACATGGCGGCTGGAATTCTTCATGCAGTTTGTGTTAGCTACAATTCAAGTGTTAAGGAAATAACAGCACTAGAATAATCTCTGTTATGTTAATACAGGTTTTTGTTTCTTCTCAAAATCAAATTGATTCAGACTATCAGAGAAGTGCTGCCTAAGCTATTGCAGGCCTAAGCTATTTGTAAATCTGTGGGCTACTTTTACAAGGAGTTTAAAAGATGCAGATGTAAAAACGGCTTAAAAGAAGAATGATTATAGATTGCTAATTTTGCATGGTAGGTTTTAAGTAGTATATATGGCTTCTATGCAGAATTTTCAACTGGACCCTTAGTTTGGATGGAAAGTCATTTATTTTTGCACAAATAATGGAGTAAGTTCATCAGAAAAAATTCAGCTTCCTTCTGTGTTTTCAGGAGGGCGACCAGGAGATAGAACAGAAAGTGTTGATCAAATCTGTTGATGAAAAATAAATCTGTGAATTCATTCATCAGTTACTTTCCTTCCCATCCAATGAGGCATGTGCATTTTAGGAATTTCAGTCTTAGAACGTTAATACCATAAATGAAGTGACTTTGTGTCCCAGAGAGAAAGTTATTTCTAACCTCTGGGAGCCCCTCAAAGCATTAGCTTTTTATTCAGGCCGTTCTTTTAACTTGAAATAGTAGTAAAAGTGATACAGGCTTGTGTTTTGTGGTTATCTATGCTCATTGGCATTGCTCTAAACTAAGCTTATGCTTACAGCACCAGAGTGTGATCTCTGTTTTCCTTCTTAATGCTGCACTACCATGTCAACGCTTGCTGTACCTCTGGACAAGCATGAATCAATACCCAGCTTATCGTGTTTCAGAGCAGGTGCATAAACTTTGCTTGAGTGACTTAGCACTCTGTTTTTCCTCCCTCCTTTTTTCAGTGAACACTCCATCATATACGTAGATGAATGTCCTGAAAATCATTAAAAGTTTCCACAATTCCCTTGGGTCAAATCTTGTGGTGAATGTATGTCATCCTTATTTAGGTAGCTCTCAGCTAAACCAAACTTTTATTTTTTATTTTTATTTTGCCTAGCTAAAAGCTGGGTGTAATTTACTAGGTTTGACTAGAAAAACTAAGTTCTTGGGTATTCAATTTGGTTGCACTTAAATGAGATATAAAATGTAAGCAAGATTGCAGTGTGTTCACAAATTAGGTGAGTTAGATCACTAGATAGATCACTGCTGTGAAGTCGTATAAAAACCATTTTTTCTCCTTGAGGGACTGTCATTTAGGGTAACCTTTTTGACTTTTTTTCCTTACTTATATCCTTTGTCTGAAATCCTTTCAGCCTCAGTTATCTGAAACACCTCAGTCTCCAAGCAGGCATTGATACTGCTAGGAAAAAGTCAGAATTTTCCTGATGAGATCAATTTTGTACTCCTCTAAGTGAGGATAGGAATTTCTTTCCTGAGAGGCGAATTCTAGAAGGTGGGTTGGACAGTTTTGAGATAGCAAGCAGTTTTCTTCCTAATAAAACCAAACTCCCAGAAGGTAAGTGCTTGCTGACCTTTCACAGACAGATCCTTTCAAAGCAGATTTGAAGAAGCACCTGCTCCTTCCATTTGCGCTAAAGGTAAAGACATTGGTGCTGTCATTAAAATGCATCGATAATGTGTGTTGCCTGGTTAGAAGATAGTAAATTCACAGAATGCTTTGTCGACATATGGGGAGGAAAAAAATTATTTTTCAAGTGATACCTAATTAAGGGCAAAATTCTGCTTCCTTTGTGCCCTAAAAACTACTAAGGACGTCACTGGAATTTGTGAGAGCACACATGCTAGGAGGACTGTACAGAAGCTAGGTGAAAAAAGGTACTATTGCAGGGCAAGTAAGCTGAAAAATATCACTGATTTTTTTTCTCATCGCTTATGGTATGCAGCGCTTTCTGTATTATAAGATACCTTTAAACTGCATTGTGTATTATCATAAAAAAAGCTCCACACTGGCTAGAAATGTTTTCAAACTTTCACTCCCTTTTGATATCAGGCATTGCTTTCCACTGAGTCCTTTGTGTATTCTGAATGTCTGGAAGCCAAAATATTTTGTTTTAACTCCCACTCTGTAGTATTTCCCAGCTGTGTACTTATATGGTGTAATAAAAGGATTTAACAAATGGGAAATAGCAGCTGCATTTGGAAATTCCCTTTGTGCTCCCTTTTCATTTGACAGATTCAGCAATGTGTAACAACTGTAACGTCAGACCTGTAATGACTTACACTGCGAGTATCATATCACCAGCCAATTTGATGTTATAGTGGGGAGAAAACGAAACAACTGAAAGATTTGGGCCTGTAATCTCTTATTGCTGAGCTGAAAGAATTTATGTGTATATTTCTAATTATAGCTTAATATGAAAATACCTGGACATGTGGGTATTTATTGTTGCCTGTAGTTCAACTAGAATATAAATGCTATTTTAGGCTGAGGATATTGTATTTTTGCTGCAGTGAATTGGAGGGGGGCAAGTCAAAGTGTTACTTAGATAACAGGGAAGCAACTCTTCTGCCTTCTGCCATGGACACTGAGTAACAGACAGGAAATTTCCTAAGTTGCATCCAAAAACTGGCTCCCTTGGGGCAATAGACTGAGAGAGGATGAGAATGAAAAGCCAACAGAACTAACTTATGCTAAATTTAATAGTGATTGTTGTATCCCAATATTATGTTAATTGGTAGCTATATAAAGAAATGGAGAATCATAATTTGTGCTTTATTCACTGGAGAACAAGTGATGCTCTGTAACTTCATACAGAGCCTAAAACATCTTGTGAGGTAAATTATACAGATTTTTTACTTTTGCCGTAAGCTACCAGGAGAAAGCAGTGCCAACAACAAGCTACAAAATCAGATGGACAAGTGGTCTGACCCACTTAAAAGAGATGGGTCAGTGTGTTGCCACGGCTGTTGTGGTCCTTCTTATGAACAATAAATTTAAGCAGCTTTACCATAGTGAAATCACAGAGGCATAGAATAGCTTGGGTTGAAAGCCAGAATCTTTCTCCAAATTGCAGATTTTTTAAAAATGGGTTTTTTGTTTGCCTTTTTTTTTTTTTTTTTTTTTTTTTTTTCCCTGAAACTGTGAATAAAGAAGAGAGGTGCAAATTGTGTTCCCAACCCTAATCCCATTATGACAATCTGGTAAAAGGCAGGATTTCAGAAGATCTCACAGGCACAAAAACAGTAGAAGCCCTTTTCCTGCTAGTGTTGTTCTCTTGCCCACCACCACCGGCAGTATGCAGACAGCGTGTGCACAGAATGAGGGCATCCACAGCTTTTTCATGTACCATTACATGAAGTATTATGGCAAGAGGTTGTTGGAAGAATCAGAGCTGCAAGTAAAGGCTAAAGAATGTGTGTTATTTCCCTATGACTGAGCGAAAACACACACATATACATATGTAAGTTAATTATCATCAAATACATACTATGTTTCCCTATATATATATATATTTAACATTGTTCAAAGACCCTTTGGGTTTGGAAATGAAATTTCTATAATTGGGTTTTATGTCAGATGGGAACATTGACATGTATTTCATAATTATGTCAAGTCTCCGTCTTCTGTTGACTTCTTGCCAAAAAGTGAAAAGCTTGCTACCTTTCCACTGTCTCAGCACATCCGTTTCAGCAGTACTGATGGCAGATTTGCATATGCAGGAGGGAAAGAGATTTGTGTCTGTATTTGTTACTTTTAAATCACTTTAAATTGCCAAGTATCAAGTTTAATTTTCTATATCTCTAGCAAAACTCCTGGTATCAGAAAGACAGAAATGGGTGGTATTCAGGAGGTGTGTAGCCTGTGCTATAAAACAGGCATTGTTCTGTCACTTGCCCTCGTGGGCATCTGTGCTATTAACTTCCCTTGATGAAAGTACTTCCTGTTGGGAAAATAAGCTCATGTTTCTGGGAAAAATCATTCAAAAAATGTTTACATGTGCTAAACGCTGTGAATTTGTTGTTATATAAATTCATGGCTTCAAATTCTTAAAAGTTATAGGTACAATCACATTTTTTGAATTTTTATTTTTAGTTCATTTTTGACGGGATGTGAGCATATAAAATGCATCAAATATAAATGCCCTAAACTCTAGCAATTCCGTATCTGCT
Organism: Excalfactoria chinensis; assembly: GCF_039878825.1. NCBI lineage: Eukaryota > Metazoa > Chordata > Aves > Galliformes > Phasianidae > Excalfactoria > Excalfactoria chinensis. The sequence goes on along the minus strand of NC_092829.1, from coordinate 39,680,277 downwards.
AAATTGCTCATGCAGCTGTTACTTGCTTGTACAAATTTGAGTTTTGTGATGATTGAAAGCAATTCTATAGTGCTTGTGATATTCTTTCTGGATGTCAGGTAGCACACTGAAATTTTTATCTAACTAGAAAGATAAATTATTTTGCATGCAATAGCACAGTGTTTTGATTCAAAAAGCATTCAAATATATGCTTGGATTGGCTTTGTTAGGACTACCAACAACTGTCGCGTTAAGTACATCTAAAGGTTGGAAAGATCACGTACTGAGTTTTATTAGTTTGAGCATACAAGTGTTTACATTTCAAATTAAAACAGTAAAACAGTTCCCTAAAAGCATGCAGGGGATATTGCTTAATGTGGTAAATTTACTCTAGGAAGAATCAAGAGATTTTTCATTTTTGCATTTGTTCTGCTTTTCATTGTTTTTATTTTGACACTGTGTAGTTTAGTTTTGTTTACAAATGTCTGATGTTGTGGGCTGAATTGTGTTTGAATAGAATTGATCATCACCTGAATTCTTCACAAAAGCCTTATAACATGTTTGTCTCTAAACCTGTAGACATTTTATTCCCTTCCCTTATTTTTAAATTCCCATTTTTATTTTTTTTTTAATAAAGCAAATTCTGAGAAGTTTTAAAATCAGTTCTGTATATTGACACGATTTTTCCCCCCCAAAAAGTAGGAGCAATAACATGCTCTAAATTGTTAATTTTTTTTTTAACTTGGGCAAGAAGGAATCAGGTATGCATGCTGATTAACATACTCCAGTCATTAACATGTGATTATGTGGGCTGCATATTGAGCACCTGCCAAAAGATAAAATCCAACACTTTACTACATCTGTGCAAAGACTTTTTGCATTTCTTTTGTACCTTGACAGCTCAAGAAAAAACAGACTTTGGTATCTCTGTCCAGCATTATAAAACTGTGTACATAACATGTCTTAATGGAGGAAGGAAAGATACTACTTATATTTATTTTAATCTTTGAGGCCATGAAAAATCCAGTGACCAAGATGTACAGAGCACCAAGTGTAATATGAATCTCCTAATGTAGTGTATCACTGACGTTCATATACAGTTTACAACATTCCTGCATGTTTATAAGGATTATCTGTTCTGGGGTTCAGCCAATGTTATTCTAATTCGCAACAGTTTTATGTGATACCTTTATGTCTCATAAATGTCTTGTTTTTATTTCAATCTTCCAAATGTTTCATCAGTGTTTACCTTAAAGAAATACAAGTACTCTTTGCAGCAGGCTGGTTTCCTGCATGCATTCCTTTGCAAATGCTAACAGGGAAACATAAAACATGTAATAGATGTCATGTAACTATATACAGAGAAGGATTTCCATGTGCATTTGATATTGCTAAAAACATAAATACAAATTTTATTCTGATATTTCTAATAGATCTAGCTGTAAGTTGGACAGCTATGAAGACCTAATAGGAGGAAGTTGGATATATACAAAGTGGTCTGGAATATCCAAGCCACACAGTCCTTGTTTGATTTGGCAGCTTCTGGCAGCACACATCATAAAGTATGTGTCTTTATTTACTGAAAAGGTAAACAGTGCTAATCAGCTGGGACTGATCACAATGCATCTTTAGTTTCAATTTAGATGAGAATATAAATCTAAATACTCATTCTACAAATGGTTCTTCCATTACATTTTACTTAATGTGAGCATTTAACCAAAATCCAGGGCACAAAGTCTCAATACTGTTGTGTTTTATTGCCCAGCCTAAACACAGGGAGCTAAAGCATATGGTATTTGGATGATTAACAAAATCCTCAGCATTTAACTCTTAAGAAAGCACACGAGTTTTGTGCATAAAATTTGATAGCAAATTGTATGCTGTCTAAAAATGACCAATCAATTTATTTATCTAATGATTTTGAGGTGATTTTCTGTTCTAGAATGGGAGCAAAATGCCTGTCAATGTTTTTCATAGCTTTTCTTATTTGTAAAGAGAAGGTTTTTAAATTGTAACCTTGTTTTCAGAAATCTCTCTACTGAAAACTTGGTGTCTGGATTCTCCAGATGCTCCAGCAGCTGAGTTTGAAGGGATTGTAGTGGTTAAGTGGCTGTATTATACATCAAACAAAGAATTTATGCCTATTCCACAAAAGTATATCTAATCTTGCGCTGACCTGTTCATAAGGTCATGTTCATATTGAGTGTGCCTGATTATCGTCATTCCATTTTTAAACCTTTTACCTAAGTAAGCTTTTTCTTTTTTTCTTCTTTTAATTCTTCAGTATATCAATACTTGGGCTAGAGCTAATGCTTGCCGTTATATTAGTTCTTAATGAGTTTTAGATAAGCATGGAAGGTGAAATGCAAGCTGTTTAAAAGACTGTATTCAGCCTATATTCTGTCAGTGAAATCAATGTAAGTTATATCAGAGTAAATGCTGAGTTAAAGACTTGAGGTTTTATTCCATTACTTGCCATTTACCCTCCTACTAGCATAATTTGCTGAGACTTTACTAATCATATTCTCTCAGTAGCTCATAGCAGTCATTCTCAAGCCTTAGATTTAAATAAATGTTCCTTAATAAAACTCCTATTTTTTTTTTAAAGCAGATGAGAATTGGAAATTATCACTTAGATTTTTAATTTCTCTTAATTCTATTTAATTAAATTCCTCAAAATGGGAAACCTTTTTTAATGTTGTGATTGGAAATGATTTTGTAAACATTTGCTTTCATTATATGTTAACTCCAGACGAGTTCCAAGTGCCAGCATGCCTCTAGTACTTGGAATAAAAACCACTCTGGATATCCAACTTTCCTGGGGTGTTTACATGTGTCCCATTCAATACAGAGACAGATAAATATCCCTTTATAACAGAAAAGCCTCATCCACATGAAAATAAGCAATTCAACTAACACATTTTATGTTAGTAATATTTGCTTTCTGCTTCTTTTTGGCCATTCATCCTGCAAATTCAGTCGAACTCACAGAAACAGCTTTCTGTTTGGCTATTGAGTAGGATTACAGTTGTCAGCTTTCAATCAAAGTTTGACGGCAGTTTTTCTTACTTTGCTGACTAACGCTTTGCTGACTAACACAGTGACCCTGCCTTTGTACAGCCCACAGTTTCAGTTACCAAGTTTTCCTCTCTTCTGAATTTCAGAGAGCAGCTCTGAGGCAGAAGCTATGCTGCCTACCCAGAGTGACACTGAAAGGATTCAGTGATGTCTCATTATTAAAATGCAGAGCCTCATGTACTCCTGCATCTGAGGCTCCCAACAGAGGACTGATTCTGTTCAATAGATTGTTGATCTGTGCTTAACTCTTCCAAAGAGAGACCTGTCCCACACTCAACTGCAGAGTGCCTCTTCTCAGCCCTTAAATGTAGGGTTCATTTGTGCTTAGGGCATTTGGGGGAAGAAGAAAGCATAGTTATTCATGTTCTAGCCTACAGTCTGTAGGAACCTATGGAACTGTTATTTTATGTGTTTGCTTTATTTTGCAAGTGAAAAGGCTTGAAAAAAGTTGTTGCAGGTTGGGTTGTGGTTTGTTGTACAGATATTGCTATGAACCTTAGCTTCCTGATATGAAAAATATAAGGTCAACTTTTAATGCCCTTATTTATATGAGTTACAGCAGGACTCCCTCATTTGCACTGTTAAAAATAGTGAACTCACTAGGGGTGGGAGCTACTTGAGCTGTTAAAATCTAAATACCCCCCAAAATATAATTTATTGTTAGTGTAAAAGTAGTGATTATTTGTTCAATGCCTTTTAAGAGAACTAAATACTTAACATGTAACATTTGAATCTTAGTGAATGTTCATGTTAAAAAATCATTGTGTCAGAGAGCAAGGCATGTATCAGAATAGACACATTATCTTAATGTAAGAAGAAAATAACATACATTTGGACAGAGACGGTCCCCAGCTTTATTTGTCTGTTGTTTGAAATTATTCAGAATTGTTTCTGCCATTAGCTTAGTGTACTTAAGCCATTCACAGAAATGCTGAAAGGAATGGCCAACTGGCCTCTTGCAGTGTGCTTCACACAGCCTGGAAAACTGGTAATGCCACTCATGCTGAAATACCCATATTCAAAGTAGCATTGTGCTTGATTAAAAAAGAATGCTCCCACTAATAAAAAGGCCAAGTATGGAGGGAAAACTTTTACCATATTGCATTGAAAATCCTAATGTTTTCTCATTTAAATGCAACTAGATGGTAAATGGGGATCTTGGAATTAAGTAAAAGCATGATTTCTTGCATTGGCTGCACATCCCTGTGTGAACTGTTCATGGTATTGTAGTAGCTGTGCATTACAGATCTGATTTTTTTTTTTTTAATTTTTTTTTAGATTTTTTCCACCATTTTCTTAAATTTTAATGCTGAGTAGGTATCTAATCTGTTATGGTAAGGACATTTTGTCAAAACACACAAAGCTCAATGTGTTGAATGATCTGAGTAAAATTTCAATTGTGCTAATGGGCTGGCAAGGAAATGCATACAGAAAGAATGCCCTTTACCTTGATATTAAATGCCCACATTTCAAAAATAGATTCAGTTTTGTCCCTTCTGGATAGTATGCAGCTGGAATAGTGGTCAGGCTGAGTTTCTGGCTTCAGCTGCTGGACAACAAGATTTTCAATTTCAGTCATCTTTGGAGGGAAATACCTTTGTAACTTGAAACATATTTAAATATGACTCAGAACAGCAAAGAAGAAGGCTAAAGGTACAAAATCATACTTATTGTTTCTTAAGCAATCAAATTCATCTCTAATTCTGTATCATTACTCATTTCCAAATTTTATTCATTTCAGTTATTAATGGTGGCTGAGCTTGAAATGCCACCACTGCGGTAGGCAACTATAAACCTTTGCAACACCGGTATGGGCATAAACTGTTCTACAATTATCCAGTAAGAGTGGAAAGGTAGAGGAATGGTTTTATAAGTCTAGCAAGGTATGGGATCCTGAGTATCCTGTACTACATGTCATTTTGGATCAAATTGAGAAGTACCCACTTTGCTACATTATGCGTAGGAAGTTATGCTTTAACCAAATATGGCACTTTGTTCAAAAGGACCAAATTCTAAGTTTTACAAACAGCTTTTTCTTAAATTCTTCTATTTTGATACTGCTACTTTAACATGTCAATATTCTGGTTTTGTGGGTTTTTTTTGTGTTTTTGTTTGTTTGGTTTTGGTGTTTGTTTTTTTTTTTTTTTTTTTTTGTTTGTTTGTTTGTTTTCCTTGAGATTGGGTAATTTGAGTACTGTGTCTTCAAGAATAAAATATGAAGAATATGAAGAGTAAAAATGAGTAGGGGTTTCTGTGACTGAATTTCTCCAATGTTGAGTGAAAAAGACGTTACTATTTTGCTGTTCTCCCCTCCTACCATGGTAATTGACAAAATCAATTAGATTAGAACTTCTTAAATGGATGTGTCTTTTGAAGGGACTGCCGTGAATTGAAGATACTGTTTTGATTTTAGACTTAAAAAGATGTTTTATAGGAATATATGGACTTTAAATCTGAGAATACAGGAAAGTGTCAGTCGCCTAGGGTCTTATATTGCTGTTGGATGAATTAGTGAACCAGATTGTGTCCAGGTGGATTAAGTAGACATTTATATCAGGTGGATTCTTCCTTTCTTAACCACGACTTTTTATTTTCTTATTGTATGGTAAGAAACACCGGTTCTTTTCTGTTCTGGACTCCAGATCTTCTGAGAGTATCTTATGTGATAAAGCAAGAGAAGCTTGTAGAGAAGACAATACACACAGTCTACTGAGGATGTCTGGGCCATAAAGATGTACCTCGTGTTAGGATAGGAGGTTATCTACATCCATCTTTTGAATGTCCACTCAGACAAATTTGTGGTAATCAGGCCTGCATCTGATGTATGGAACAGTTGCACTTTTGGTCATGTGGTGAATGCTGAAACACAGAGATAATGTGAATTGCTCCAGGGAAGATTCAGTGATCCACTAAGAAAATTAAAATCCTTCATGACTTTGCTGTAACATTTATTTAGTTTTGAACAGACAAGATTGATTAGCAGTTGTTACTGCAATATTCTAACTTAGTTGAGTCACTTTTCTAGACAACAGCATCCATGAACACTTGCCTTGCTCCACTGTATTTTGATCTGTTTGTTTTGCCATGAATGTGAGTTTAGTATAATCTTGGAATGGAAAAGGGAACTGCTAATTACAGATATATGGAAGTAAAAATATCTTTTCTGACTGAATAGCTATAAAATTTACAGCATATAAAATTTCATTTTTGCTACATTTTATTTGTAGATTATTCACAAATTTATCTAGAATCATGGAATGGAAATTGTTTCACTTCTTGTAAATAACTATACACAAAACTGGCTTATACTTTTCTAGCTGAGTTTTGCTTTTATTAGATAAATTACTTATATACACTGGACTGGTCTGCAGTTTTTCCATTTGCCCAATTAAACTCTTGAATGCCTTTCAGTTTGTGCAGTTCTCCTGTTGAACTACCTGCCACTCTTTACAACCATTTCTGATTTCAAAAAATATGGGGCCCCTAAAGCCATCCTTGCTGGGTTTCTGAAAGCACCGGTTACTGTGCAGCACAGTGCCAACATATTAGCCATTTAGTGATCCCAGTAACAAAGTTGCGGAGATGAACAATTGAAAATAGTAGGGATACCTTTTATTATTTTATTTTTATTATGTTTTAATTATCCACAAAACTGATAATGTAAGATACTCTTTTAGTTGAGCAGATCTCATTCTTTCAGAGATCACCATTTTACAATAATCCCATTAATGTTTGTGATATTCACAGAGCTCAAATTCATCTCATCTCTATTACGGACATTTCAGGCTTTGGGGCAAAACAATAGATTTAATGTTCCTTGCTGAGAAGTGAGCCTAGTGGGTTTGTTTCTTGTACTGTAAGAGGATGTTGGTTTCTTGAGAATAAAGTAATTCCAGAGTATTTACAGTGCTCTTATATTGTGGTCTTCAAAGGTGTAAGATGCCATGTGACATAGTGTTCTTCGTTAAGGAAATGTATTATGGAAAATTAATGCGTCAAATTAGAAAATATTAGAAGATGTTTTCTTATCTTTGTTACAATTTCTAACAAGTTTTAAGAAGAGTGCAAGGCAGTTTCCAGAATATACCGAAGTTAAAAAGAAATCTTCCTTTTTATAAGAAAATAATTCAGCATTGTACCAAATCCATCTGCGCTATCATTTTTCTGTGTGATATCTGAGTCTTTATTGAATATGAGTGGCTGGGCTGAAAAATGGTTTGGTGTTTAACTGCTGAAATAATGATGTTAAAGTTTTTATTCTGTGTCACCTCTCTGTCTGGTCTTATGTAATTTCCTCCACTACTGTTATGTTGACAGTGGTGCTGTTGCTTCCCAGACGCTACAGCATCATCTTAGTGAATAACTTCGTTTTCAGCTTCAGTAGCAAATGCTGCCTTCTTCACCAGTGGCAACAATAGTACTATGCTGATCACATATTGCTGTGCTTGATGACAATTTGTTGCCGCTGCCTTCTGCAGTTCACAGCCCTTAGTTACCACACTTGCTCATGGTTAGTGAGCACTTTCTGCTGTATTGCACAAGCAATTCATAATTCCTTCACTTCATGACTGAAGCAAAAATTTATGTATGACATTGTTGCCAGTGGTTAATGCTTTCTAATCCATCTTTCTTGAGACCTTGTTTCACCTGAGACTTTTCCCAACACGTGTTTCTTCGGCACTGTAAATGGGTAATTCTCAGCTCATGTTACTAGGAATATTATAATGCCCTGCAGGTAGAATACTTTTTGATAGAACTATTAGTTTCTCTTAATTCCTAAATATAATGCTGCTCTTATTCGAAGTATTTATTTAGAAGAAATATATTTTATGGCTAGGCTTTTAGTGAAGATTTTAGCTTGATTTTTTACACAAATTTTTTAGCGTTTCACGTTTGATATCATTAAAAATTATAATTACACTAATTACAATAATTTTGGAAAGAGAAGTGTGTAAAAAATCCTTGTGGTTGATTTTTTTTTAAGGGCAAACAGAAGGATTTGTTCTTTTTTAGCTAAATTCAGCAAATATCTGTGGTTGTGAGGATGAGAACTCTGAGACAGAAAATTTCCTTTGGGGCACAACTGTTGGGTACTAATGCAAAACAAAGGAAATTTGGACACTTTTGGTTGCTTTTTGGTTCCATCTATTGATGTTATCTATTGGCAAGGGGATGAACTGTTTTTCTTCACTTTTTGTTATAACTATTTTTACTACAAAATACATTTTCTCATATGTGTGGTCCTAATACATGTATTTCAGCATACATTACTTGTTCTGATGTAAACTCATCTGTTTCCTCATTCTTGTCAATATTACTCTAAAAAGTAGCATCTGCTTTTGTATATGAGAAGCAATATAACCTCCATTCTTAAAGAAAAGTGTATAATCTGAAGAACAGTAAATGAGCATGGATGGATAATAAGCTTTGTTTAGCTTGAAATGTATTCAAATGTTTTCCCTTGTTTCTCAGTCATTATTAGCCTAACTTTTCAAATTTTAATGTTATGTTGTTTTCCTTTAGCCTAAGGTCTATCCAGGAATTATTTGTCCTTGCCTGTATTTTCTCTCTCAGTGCTACCTGTAATACCTTTACTTAAGTCACTTAAGAAATCTGCAAATGCTTAACACATTCATCAAATTAATGTTGAAGTGGCTTGTTTCTGACAAGTGCAATCCTTGATGATGAGTATCTCAGGCATGAAATACAATAGTAAGAGCCCCAGAGAGGACTGGCCTTAAATAAAAAAGAGCCCTGTGAAGCACTGAAACTGCAAATTTCAAGTAATAACACACGTTTTAGAAAATAGAAGATATATATTGATATTGGCTCCTTAGCATGACAGACTAATTATCTAATGCTTTCAATTGTAACCTGTTTCTGATCCTTCTGATGTTAAGAGAATAGCCCACATTTTCACACTGAATTGTTTCTTTGCAGGAATCGGAGAGTAATAAGTTATGTTCCCTATATTCCTTCCGAAATACCTCTACCTCACCACACAAGCCTGACGAAGGAAGTCGTGACCGGAGTGAGCTAATGACCAGTGTTAATTTTGGAACGCCAGAACGCCGCAAAGGAAGCCTTGCAGATGTGGTGGACACACTGAAGCAGAAGAAACTAGAAGAAATGACCAGGACTGAGCAAGAAGGTATGTGCTGAATATGACTGATATGGTTTTCCCACCCCCTACAGATTTTATGGTATAAAGAATGTGTTGGGTATCTTGAGCCAGAAAATTGCATAATTGGCAAAGGCTAGGATAAAGTTATTCACAGGTTACCATGGCAATGGTAGTTTGAGATCCATTAGAGATTTAAGACAAATACGTCTGTTTTATAAAACTTTCTAAATTGTGTTGGTTGTCTGTGAGTAAAAGCAAGAATGTTGGTGTAGTTGAAAACTCATTCTTACTTGAGAGGTTATGATGAATTTTTAACTGCTTGTAGAGTCGTGAGGGATGTTCTTCAGTGGAATTTGTTCTTTTTCTTTTAAAAGACAAATGTTTATTTGAAACAATAGGAATGAATAAAACATAAGCTACTTTATTTTGCTTTAGAAATACTCATCTTTCTTCACCTTAATGACCCAGTATATGTGGCTAGAAGAATGGGAAACAGCTTTAAGTGTTGTAGTTCTGACCTATATATCATATCTAGATATGCAGCTGAAGAAATCTTTTTTTTTTTTTTTTTTTTTTTAAACAGTCTGCTCAGATATTGTTACATGTGTTAAAAGAGAGATAAAAACGAGGACAAATCTTGAAGCTGCAAGTTTATACATTCAGTCCTTATTCAGATATTTTCATTGGCTATGCTTGGGCTTTCTTCTTTGATGGTTACTAAAGCGAACTGGAGAATGAGTTTATTGGTATATACGTGGACAAGGCCAGGGTCAAACAAGAAATACAGTGTCAAGTAGAATGAAGTCTTGTTTACTTCTGTAACAGCATCTATGATCTGTAAGCTCATAAACAAATCTGAACCAGGGAAGGTGTGAGAGCAGAAGGCTTTGAAACAGATATAGAAATATAGGGATGTGTGTGTGGATTCTATTCTGTTGCCAGTGTTGTATTGTGGCATTAAAAATAACCCAGGAGGAATATTTGTAGCACAGTTGATCCCAAGGTAGTAGAACTTTGTGATCTCTATTTTTCTTTGAAATATGAATGAGTTCAAAATGATTTTTGCTCCCTAGTTTCGTGATATGGTCACAGTCTTCAAACAGTATGTATTAAGATCCCTTGGCTCCATTTAGTAAAGTAGATTTCAATTAAAATTGATACTGAAAAGTAATAAGTATAAATATGGAATAAAAGCATGTAGAGATGGAAGTAGGCTTTCAGATTTCTTGGCACAATTGTTAAATGCCAGCACATAGATAAATGTGTTCTATAGGTGTCCTTTCTGAAGCTGGTGAAACATCTCTAAAGAGAGAATGTCCCAGATTCTTTACTACCATCTGTCTGTTTTCAGCTGTAAAGATCACTCTTTTAAAAATTGCTTTCTTAGATTTGGTGGTTAGACTAGGAAAACTATTTTAAATGTTAGTTTGGCAAAGTTGTTTTTTACAGTCAGTAACAGTCGTTCAACACTCCATGCTAATCAAAGGTCTTGGCTCATACTTTGCTGCGGGTATATACAAGTTGCTGTTGATTGTAGTGACACCACAGCTAAGACTTCTCCAGGAGTATACTGAATAGTGTGCTAATAAAAATGTACATCAGGGGGTTTAAACAGTTTAAAATCATATCTTAGGGACTCAAGCATTTTGTAGCTTATTTTTATGTGAATTCTTCAGAGCTTTCTGTGCTTCTTCAGCATTGGTATATGCTAGCTGATTTAAGATTGGTATATACACAGCAAAGAGATCCCTCTCACCAAGTCTGAGCCTCTTGTACTGAATATTCTCACCAGCTGTGGAAAAGATCATTTGTGATCTGTGAAATAATCTCGCCTTTTTTGGAGCGCTAGAAAACTATTGTAAAGTCTCCCTGTAAGTTCAGAGATCTCCAAGTTAAGTTCTTTTCAATGCATCTAACTTGTTCTGTAGAAAAAAAATAGACAAACATCCATTTTACAGAAAATTATTACAGAAAACATCTGACTGGTACCACATAAGCCAATATGGAAAAATAAATAATAGAAAGACTGGAATTTCTTTGGAATCTTACACTTAGGTAAAATGGTTTTAAAGTTTTGTGCTTACTAGAAATATCAAAATTCTTATCTGTAACTATTTTAGTATTCAGAAGTATTTCTGAACTAAAATGAAGCAAGCTCTCCATATTTATTTGATCTGAACAAAATTAAGTTTTAAAGATAATTACTGTGTTAAGGTTCTGATCTTTGTTGTAACTCTGGGTACTTCAGTTGATTCTGCCTTGAGTTGGAGGAATGAGGTCTGAACTTACAAATATATATTGCCATCTAACATTCTGATTTAAACTACATTGCCTAGTAATACATGTATGATAAGAAGATGATCTTTACCACCTATCATTTAAATGGGTTTGTTTGGAGTTCTCCAAATGATATGCAGCCAGTGCTGTTGAGGAGTCTTGATCTGTCACAAAATTAAAAAACACCTGTTGACTTTTAGAGCAAATAGAGGTTTCTAGAGATAACAGAATACAGTTGATTCAATCAATGTTGCGGGAAACAAATATCTATTCCTGCTGTGTACTTCTGTGTTAGTTTTGAGGAGCTTAAAATTGTGCATCGTTCCTTTGAATCAAAGGATAGCTTGTGTTAGCATTTTGTGGGGTGGAGCTCCATGAACATTGCTGTAGCTGTGGGAAATGAGCAAACGTGAGGTCATACGTCAAGTTAATTGTACAGTTTGAAGTGGAATAAGAAGTCAAAAATTCTGTTCATCTGCTCTAACCCCTACATGAGCACAACAGCAGTCTCTTTTAATTATAATTATGGAAGTTTCTAGTCCGTCTGTAAGATCTGAATATAATATGAGTTGCCAGTGAAACAAACATTTAGTGGTACACCTTTAGATAGTAAGGGTCTCTTATGCTCTCTGCGTTACCTCATAACACTGGAAAAAGAAATACATACTGAAAGACATTATCCTGTCTAAACAGATATATTTAATCAGAGTCCTTTAGCTTCTGAAAATAAGTTGTCTAATGAGAATTTTATCTGAGCAGCTGTGACTGAGGAGGTCAGCAGGCATTGCCTAAGAGAATATGGCCCAGCTGGTTAAATCTGGTTGTTGTAGTGATTTAAATGGTCAAGTGCTGCTTATAATCCAGGACCGTCTGTTTATAAAGGAAAGAGTGAGTGCTTCAGCATAATGTACAGCTGTTTTAATCTCTCTTTAATAATAGTGCTTCAGCCAGTGTCATGTCTTGTGGGTAATAATATGAACACGAGAGCTTCACCCGGACTGCATATACCTTAGGTCAATTTTTAGCATTTGTTGTAGCTTGAACAGAAACCACCTACATCGCAGGTCTAGTGCATTAAGGCACTCCCATGTCCTAATTCGCAATTATTTGGAAATTATAAAGTTGATAACATTAACTATTAAGTAAAGCAAAACAGAATGCAACAAATATTTAGAGTTGAGTATGTAAAGCCTTTTCTGATATGTTCTTGTAAAATAGGAGAGGTCAGAAATAAGAAGGTATTTAATTTAAATAGCTCTAGGCTCTAGAATCTACAGGATAACCTCAGTATATATAGTCTCAATAGTCCTTTGGTGAGCAGAAGGATTGTTTTGCTGGTCTTTTTTTTTTTTTTCTTTTTTTTTCCTTGGAAACATTCTCCAGTAAAATTAAGTATTAAATCTCTTTTCAGCTCAAATGAAGAGCATGTACTAGATAGCATGGTCAGATCACTGCTCTTACTTCCTGTACCCTTCTTTCAGAAACTTGCTTATATTAATTTTGTGAGACAGATTTACATTGCCTGGACTGAGGCTAAGAATTGGCTTCCAGACAACTATCCTACTGTACTTCAACATAAGCCTCTGTGAGCAATAATTAGTAGTACACATCTTGTCTGTAGCTAGGAGAGCAGATTTCCCCCCTTTCGGATCTGGAATGTTAGGTTGGCAGGTCAGCTGGCACTTCTGTGCTGGAAACTGGGCATGTCATTTCTGCTAAGTGCTAAGCCCTCATTACTCAGGGCCTGGATTCCTAATTCACTTTTGACCTTGATTCTCTGCAATGTATACAGTATCATTTTTCAACCAAGCTCAGCTCAGAATTCTGGCACAAGCTTTTTATAAACTGCTTCCCATTCTTCTTTCCTTCTTGAAGACCATAGCTGAACATCAAGAGATCAAAGATATTTACGTATGCATGTTGGAATAATGAACATCTATATAAAGAGCAGTATATTCATAAATTCCCATCTATTCTGTGTCATGTGCACCTGTTTATACTGTCTCTCAGTGGATGGATATATGTAACTCGTTGAGATATATAATACATCTGAAGATGACTAAAATAAAAATTAAAGATTCATATGTAATATTAATTTTACATGCAATAGGGAAAACCATATAACACTACTCCATAGCAGTCGTTTTAGGACTTTCTGGTTTTGCATGGTTTGTTGTTTTCTACATTGATGTTCATTAGCTAATAATAATCGAAAGCTTACTTTTACATTGGGAAGTGTAGATCTAGTTTATGCAAAGAAAAATCATTATTTTGTACCAGTAAGGACATTATACTTAAGTATTGCACACACAAATATATATGCATTACTCCACTGACAAATGAAGAAAATTAACTTTCACATACTGCTTTATTTATTTGCTTATTTATTTATTAACAGAATCTGTGTGCTATATCATAGTATAAGAATGAGGAGTTTCAGTTTGTGATACTCATGAGATACCAAAATGACAACTGCTGTTCCTTTCAGCTAGAAACAAATCCTTTACATGTGAGAAAATACACCTTCTTCATATTCCTTTCATCTCTTTTGAAAAACGTTTCAATCTCTTTCAGGTACAGGCTTATTGTGCTTCCTTTTCTTCTTTAATACTTAAAAATTATATTTGGTTAGCAAATTTGCAAGTGGTTAGGTAAATAGTCAGTGTAGGCAGTGCTTTGAATGCCACTATTTTATTTTATTTTATTTTATTTTATTTTATTTTATTTTATTTTATTTTATTTTATTTTATTTATTTAGTTTTTGTCAGTAGCCATTTGTGGTAACATTCAGGTTCTGACTGAGATCCAGGAATTCTGCTGAACTCCCAACCAGCTTCCAAAAAATCATGGCCCAGAAGTCCACACAATGAATAGATGACTCAGATCAAGTTAGAGGAGAGAGATGTGGCACATTTTCCTAAATGGCTGCTTTTACTTACCTCTTTTCCATATAATTATATGCAACTCTCTCCCTCTGTCTTTTTCATTCAGTGATGCTTGTAAAATCACACTTGTCACATCTTTTCCATGCAATATATGGTTCTGTTTTAGAAAAAATATATTCCTTTGTTCACATAATATTTAGGGTACCTTTATGGATTTAAAATTTTGTGGTAGTTCATTTATTGAAATGTACTGCTAATTTCTATGTCTTAATAGGTTAAAGTAATTTAGGAACAATAATGCAAATACAGTGGTTTCGAAGGTTAGTTCCCTGGTAACTGAAAGAAGATGCAGCCTAATTTCTTTCTGAGTTGCTTGCATATTCAGTCAAAAAAATCATTCTTCTTTGAAGCAGAAATAACTTCAAGGAACTTGTTTTAATGACATTTATAACCTAACATATGTTTAGGTCATTATTATTATTATTATTATTTTTTTCCAAAAAGCAGATCAAGCTTGTTTAACGGCACAGTATCTGGTCATTAATAATTTCTCTAACATTTTTATTTACTCTTCCAGCTATATGAAAATTTACTCCTTTGTTATAATTTTCTGCTTTACGTTATTTAATTCCTTCTGAGTACTTTGTCATCATTAAATGCCATTTCACAAGTTTTATTAAAGAAATTGGCAAGCGTCATCCTTCCACCTTCCCTTCACATTTATTATCTGGTTGTCTACGCTACATATTATTCTTCACCATTTTTCAGCATGTCTCATGCTACATCTGAAAATTTTCTTTCTGTTTTCTTTGTTCACAAAATTTATTTATGACACAGAAAAGGGAAACAGTGCGGACTTTTACACAGGTATCATGAAGAAAGAGATCTATATGAGTAGATCAGTCGATTATGGAAGCCATCCTTTTCCCTGAAATCTATTAAAATTTTCATGTCCCTTCAATTCTTGTTCTTCATACAAGATCATCAACAAAAATGGGGTTAGGAAAATGGTAGCATTTTTCATAACAGGATCTGCTAGAAGTTGAAGGGAAATAGTTGCATATAGACCTGTCAGGCAAAACTACCCCTTGGTTACTGTCAGACAGTATTTAGATTTACGGTCTATGTCATTTTATTCTTGAAGTTTCTCTTTCCCAAAGCAGATTTTTTTTTTCTTGCGTAAGCTTTGTACCTCCACACCTCTATAAATCCATTGCTTTTGCTAATTCGCAGAGTTGTCACAGTCTTGATGCAGAAGAGTCTGAAACCCAGCTCTCAGTTTTGATGACTGGAACATAGTTCTGCTATCTTTACACTGATTTTTTTTTTTTTTTGTTTTTAATTTTATTTTTATTTTTTTGTGTGTGTTATGAAAATCATGAAATCACTGTAGAGAAGCACAGCTAAAAGTCAGCTTTTTCCTTAGGGCAGCAAGAAAAGCAAGTCTAGTATGAATGAGTACAAATTTAACAGTGGGCTCTGTGGCGAGGATTACGAGTGAGTAAATAGCTGTGAAAATATGGCAAGTTGCTTCAATTGTGCAATCTTGGCAGAAGATGAATTCAGACTACACTGGTTTCTGGTGCACTGTGACATAATGTTATGATCAGATGGTGCTTTAAAATAGGAACTGAAATACTCTTTGTAGTCATCAGATTAGCAGTAGGGACTAGATGGCAATAATTCCCTTCTTTACATTGCCAATGTAAACATAATAAAATGAAGATAGGGCTCAAACGTGACTGATCTTGTATGCCATTGTGTTTTTAATTTCTGGAGGGGGAATGACCTCAGGTTTCTTTGGTGGTGAACTTTGGTTTTTGTTGGTCTTATCTGCTTTGCCATTCCTGCTGTTTAGCAACAGGACCTAAAAGTGCTTTAAGTGCTTGTGACTGGGGTAATGAATGAAAATATCTTCCCAGCACTGAGAGTATTGCATTAGACTGAATAGTCACCTTACTTGTAAAAGCACTATTAGAGAGGGGCAGCTGTAAGTAAGGATAACGATTTGTGTCCAGTGCTTATTTACTGAAAATTGTAAATGTATTATTTATTGAGAGCTCTCCAGATAGTGCTTGTCAGAATAAAAATGTCAACTCTAAGCAAAATGTTATAATACATAATAAAAATGCTAGGTACGCACTTTAGAGATACAGCTAATTAGATCTGCTTTTCTTAAAGAAATGACAGTAAAAATGCTCGGCAGCATATACATTTTAAATGCTGATATATTCCTTATTCTCCTATATAGTATTTGGTTTAGATACCTTATCATTACTTAAAAATAAGGTTGACAACTTTATTTGGCTGCCGCAAGAGAGACAGAGGCATCCACTGCCTGGCTGCACAAGGCAGCCCCATGCTCAGGCTGTCTCAGTTCCCTAACGGGAAGCACAGCTACTCTCACCTTGGTGTTTTAGTCTGAAACTCCAAGATGCCACTTTCATGAGGGAAACCTGCCTCCACTGGAAACAACAAACAATTATTAAGATTAGTCTTCAGCCGTGCTAATTAATTACAAACAAATGTTACGTTAAGGAGACTAAATCCATCTCTGTTACTTTCATGTAGTAAGTGCAAATCAGCATTAGGGTAAAAATAATTGCTTTTTTTTTTTTTTTTTTTTTTTTTCTTCCATTTCAAATAGTGTCTTTCACCATTTCGGCATCCTACAGCTATTCTTATTTTCCCTGAAATTTCTAATGGGAAGAATCTTGACTATAAAAAAAAATAAATAAGAAAGAACAAGAAAAAAGGAGGAGTGCAAAGTGGCTGAGAAAGACCAGCACTTCTGGCCACTGCTTTGGTCCAGGCTGTGTGCAGGACAGGCAGCACCTACAGTAGGTTGCTCAGGTCCAGGTCCTGGAGGTTTGGGGGTATCTCCAAGGCTGGAAATGCCACAGCCTCTCTGACAATCTGTTCAGTGTTTGGCCACCCTTGCAGTAAGAAAAGTTTGTCTCGTGTTTAAATGGAATTTCCTGTATGTTCATTTATTCCCGTTGTCTCTTGGCCTGTCACTGGGTACCACTAAACAGTGTCAGCCCGTGTTCTTTACTCCTGTCATCAGGTAGTTCCATTTATAAGGCAGCATGGAGCCAGCTGTTTTCTTGGCTAAATGCTCTCAGTCTCTCCTTGTATGATCTCCTTGTTGATCCAGTCACCTGGACATCTTTGCAGCCTTTGCTGGTCCACTGTGCTGTTTGTACTGGGAAGCCCAGAGCTGGGCGCAGCACTGAGGTGCGGTCTCAGACATGGCCTATTTTAAAGCGTATAGGTCTGTACTTTAGGACTTATCTGGCACCTTTAAAGCCCACAAGGCTTTGTCCTGAGCTTCCAAAGTGATATGTTCAAGCCCTGTGTTCATGTGTGACATGCATATAATTCAAATCCTAGCCCTGCATATGGGCTTTCACTTCCTAGTACATAATGAGGAAGTAAAATCAGGGGCAAAATGCAATTCTGTGTTCTGAGTGACACGATTCTTAAGGGTCATAAAGTATTTTGGATTGTGATGAATCCTTTAAGTCTCCATTTACATGTATGTAGGTTACTTTGAAACTAGTGCCTACTGTTTATTTCCATGAAAACTACAATAGATACAGAGTCCACAATAACACTCTTTGACAGTGTAAATTCCTGAACTACAGAAGTTTTCTTTTCAAGGCAGTCACCACCATTAGCTGTACTTTCTCACCAGTGATGAACAAGAGCCTGCATGCTGTGCTGATAAAAGTCTGCAGCAGTGGAGGTGACCCACTGTCACTGTTGGCACTGCTGAAATGCACCACTTACTGCCCCACTGTGCTCACATCCACTGTTTGGTCTCCAAAGACATTCAGCAAGTGTCAGTGAATATCCATAGCTGCCATTTTTTCCTTCTTGGAGGAATTCAATGATATACCTTTGTTTCATCTGCACTTCCATGTCAGCTGTCATTTTGTCATACTGGCCCTCTGCTGCCATCTGTCACATGACAGCAACATGTAATGGGATACTGGTGGGTTGGTTCAACTTCTGCTGCTGTACTGACGTCATGGGCCAACATAATGAAATAGGAGGCATTACTTTCAGAGCAGTCTTTGCATTAAGGCATCTCCCTCATATAGTGACTGGCACATTGGTCTCCAAAATGAAGCAAGACGCACGTCAGAATCTTCCTCCTTTGCTGTGTATTTAATATCATAAATAATTACTTGTGTTGCTAGAGTTCAGATTGTGAGATTCATGAAGAGGAGCGCAGCAGCCCTTGTTAAATACAGTCGTAAGGACAAGTTCTGTGTAAACATCTGCATGTAGCTCCTGTTCACACTGCTCTATCCCAATTGGCAGAGCCCATTACAGTCAGTTTCTGTCCTGAGTCCACACTAGCATGGGCTGCCAGTCAGTAAAGCAGTGCCAAAATATCTTGTTCTACAACATAGCATTTTGGAATGTGTCTAATAGCTGTTTTCTTTTATTAATCATAATGTATTTTTAGTTTTACTTACATAGGTGCCCAGAGCTCCTGGGCAAAGTGCCCTATTTATGAATGCCTGTTTATTTTCATCTTCCTTTTTATTAACTGTTATACCTAATGCTTTACAGAAACATTTGCCATATTTTGATGTGTAGTGATAATGCACTGCTGCCTGCTCGTGTTTCTTAAAGAACATGTGACATCACCTTCTGTGATGAATCATGTTTGTCACTGAACCTAAAAACCAACAAAAAACCTCAACCACCCATATTGAATGCTCTTCTGTCTTTTGTTTGACAACGTTGAAGCAAGCAGGCTTTTTCACCCATCTGGAGAACTCTGAGCACACCAGCCTGGAGAGCCTGCAGTGGCACCAAAAAATTGGAGGGTGAATTTCTCGTTAGTCTGACAACACTCCGGGACTGAATTCTGCTTGCATTTGCAATTGTACTGTGTGTGACAGGGGCTATGTGTGAAGGCAGGGCTCTGGTTTTTCTACTCTCTGTTCAGATTTACCTGTATTTTTCCAGTTTAAAACAGCAGTCTGTACCCTTAAATAGATAGCAAGTAGGTTGCTTTTAAATAGTTACAGTGAAACAAAAACTAACACGTTAGTTAGAGGTTCTTTAAAACGTCAGATCTTGTCATAGTGAAAAGTAAATATTGAACCACTTTCGCTCCTGAGGTGCTTCTATTAATTGCAGTGGAATTACTGCAGGAGTAATTCTGAAAAAAATCTGCTATCGTGATTTTAACATTTTTCACAGAACTTTGAATAGCCCTGAACTGATTTTATAGATGTGGCATGCACATGTCTTACTAGTTGAAATACGCTTCCTTCGCTTCAGTTTCCTCTGTGGACTGTTTGTATTTTTAGCTGTTCAAATGCAGCTTTATTACTGGGTTTTGTTACATCTTCAGTGGTGCCAGCAATTAATAATGTAGCTGGAGCATCGGTTCCTCCACGTTTCGGTATCTCTATCTTATTTGCCTGATAGGAGTCAACACTGAGTCTGCTGCCTTTCAGCATCTGTGTATCCCGTAACACAGCAGACAGTGACCGGACACATAACCTCAAAAATCAAACCAATTTGTTAATGAACTAATACGGCAATATAATAAGCATCTCTATTCAGTCATTTCCCCCAGCTTTCAGTTTTCCCTTTTAGCAAGAGCAGCTAGTGCTGTATCAACAAATTATTTGATGACAATAATTTGGCTGATGAAAATAGAAGGAAAAAGACCCAATCTAATTAGCAAAGCCTGTATATTAGGTGGTGAAGCGTGGCTAATATTTTATTTTTTATTGTCAAACTGCAATTTGCAACTTTCTGTAGTTAATGATTTTTATGCCTCCCCCTCCCACTCTGAGCCCAGTAAATCATGGAGAAAAAAAAAAAGGCCAAGAAGGGACTACAGGACATGAAGCACAGTGGCCCTGAAGTGATGGGAAAATGGCCAAGGTGTCACAGCTAATTTCTGACCCTGCTTTATGAGTTCTGCTGTTCCTTATTCCCCTTGTCAGTCTGTGAATCCCTGAGGCTGTACAAACTGGCCTAACATCACTCAGCTCCGGTTTTATATCCTCTTTTAATAATGTTGAGTCTATTCTGTCCAACTTTGATTCAGACAACCTGCTTGTCTTGAAAAAGTGATATATTTAATCAGTGGCTCTGTCTCCAGCATAGCTCCCACTGCGTGAGACTAGAGCCAAAGAGTAGTGCAGTGGCCTGTCACTTCTGTTTGAATAGGTAATGTGGAGCCGCTCAGCCGAGGAGACAGGAGCTGGAACTGCTTGTTAGGACACATGATCAAAAGCCACTCTCTGCTTTCTGCCAATCAAGCCTCATGTCGCCTTGTGGGGCAGACATTAAATAGATTTTTCTGCCGTACACTGTGGGCACTTTGCCAGTTTGACATGTGAACTGTTACAAAAGATACCAGAGTTTCCACTGCTTGCTGACTGTTTTTAAATATTACCAAGCCCTTGCTGTCCAAAGTAGAATATTTTAAATAATGGATTATGATAAATTTCCAGTGCTCTGAGACAGGCTTGTCCTGCTCTCAGCAGTTCAAAGATGTTTTGAAAACCAAAACTTTAAGTTGGTTTCTGGAAAGAAACAGGCAAACAAAAACTGTTGAATGGCCCTATGGCAAATAGATCTGAACAACACGATTATTGTCTGAGAAGTCTGGTGAGTTGTCTGCTTTCACTGGTGTCCTTGGGAATATTGTTTCTATTTTTGGTCTTTTTACGTTATTTAATTGGATTTTCCTAGTTGAGATCATAGCACAGTTTTATTCTAATGGTGATGTGGAGGGATGTTATACTGGCTTGTTTTGTGAATGAGGTTGAATTTATTTATTGTGTTTATTGGCTGCCAGTGCTAATGTAACGGTCTTGAAATGGCTCTGTGGTTGTTTTCAGTTATACTTTCCCTTGTTTTTTCCTCTTTGTCTATTACCCTTCACAACCACCTCAGCTCTTGTGCCCATGGCAACAACACTCAGTGGTGGAGGCTAACAAAGATGACATTTAGGCTTTGCCTAAGTAATGAATATTCTTTTGTAACTTGCAGGGCCACTGAATTTGTGCCATTTTCTAGAGGTCTCTAGTACCTAGAAAGCTGCTTCAGTAAATGTGCTTGTGCTCACATTATCCAGATATTTGCTCCTTTATGATTGTTGTTCCTGATACAATATATTTTCTTTCTTTTTCTTTCTCTTTTTTTTTTTTTTTTTTTTTTTTTTTTTCTCCTCTATTTATTTTTTATTTTTGAGTAAAACATTTTTATCAAAACACACCATGGCAATCTAGTGGAACTCATTTAAACAGTGAGCTACACATAAACAGCTGCTCCTTCAATAAGACATTCTTTATAATACCCTTATTACCTTCTAGTGTCTCAAATTCTGATTAGTCAACAGTGCTGATTGCTGCATGCCATTCCACTGCCCATCTTCCTTCTGCTCAGCTGCTCATGTCTTAGCTGTTATGTGATTACAACACAACTTGTGCATTGTTTCTCCAAGTTGTTCTTCATATTGTATATCTTTAAAAAAGGAAGGAAGAAAGAAAGAAGGAAAGAGAGAAACAAGCTCTTGAGGAGATGGAAAAAATTATTTGAGTCCCCAGGACTTCTCGGAAACCTTGTGGATTGTTTATGCACAACTGTGATCTTTGCAGTCTGCATGCTCTGCCACTTTGCAGAAAGATATGTAAGTTCTTTAGATTTACAACACGGATCATCTATAAATACATTTGACTTCAAAGAACTTTAGAATGATGATTATTAGTTATTGTGAAGCTTGTAACATGGCAGAGCAGGACACACTCATAATTAACTTTGATTTTTCTTTTTCTTCTCTCTCTTTTTTTTTTT
The DNA here is from genome assembly GCF_039878825.1 of Excalfactoria chinensis. Lineage (NCBI taxonomy): Eukaryota > Metazoa > Chordata > Aves > Galliformes > Phasianidae > Excalfactoria > Excalfactoria chinensis. The sequence continues at coordinate 39,658,095 of NC_092829.1, read as the reverse complement.
TTTTTTTTTTTTTTTTTTCTTCTTCTTTAATGAAGCAAAACACAAAAGCTTTGGCCTCAGTTGGCTTTTACAAAAACCAGTGGCTCCAAAAGTCAGTAAGAACAGAGCTAAGTCATGAGGAAGCAGTTTGGGAAACCCGCCCTCAGTCATGCATCCTGAGGTCTGCTGAGGTGTGCACTGGTGTGGGAAGTGTGCTTTTGGTGCTCTAGAGCTCTGTATTCTGGCCAAAGCAGCAAAACCTGAGGTTTGTTAAGGACATTAAAACTTTGTCGGCTGGTTTCTAGGTAAATAGTGCCATAGTGAGAACACCCTTGCTGTGGCTCTGTAACCAGCCCCAGCTTCCTTTGGTGCAACCCCTTAGAATCAAGTCCTGGTGAGTACGAAACGCTGACACACTCAAAATGCAACCCCATTAAAGGCCTTAAATCTGTCATTGTGCTCCGGAGCCTGTTCTGAAAATAGCAAAGCTCTTTTTGTAAATTAAAATCGGTGTGAATGGGAACAGATGTTGACATGCTTTACTTTATCTGCAGGGATCCCCGTCGGGGGGAGAGGGTCAGTGAGGTTAGATGGTAGGAATTACTGCAAATGTGCAAAGGACAGGATAGTCTAATATAGACATTGTCTTTGGCTTTATGTGGAGCTGTAATAAGAGCCAGCGGTTACTTCTGTTTGCTGATAAGTCTGTATGTAAGGAAAGAGGATTGTGTAATATCTTTAATTCCTTGGAGAATATTGTCCCGTTTTCTATCTGTTAATACAAGGAGAGGGATGCTCTCCCTGCTTTTCAGAACTGCTTCACTCAGGTCTGGCTTCCAGGAGATCTGGAGTCATCTCAGTTCCCATTTACTCTGGTGTCTCCCAGGCCCAGGCTCACTACGGACCACTGGGAAGGTACTCAGCATACCCAAGGATAAAGCTATAGAAAGTCTGTGCTCAGGCTGAATTTGGGTTGTGCTCCTTGTATTCCAGTGTTAATGTCTACAATTTTGGGTGAACTCTCACATTGCATTACAGCCATCATCAATTTCTGACAGTTTTTGAAATAATGACAAAAAAAGAGAGGAAAAAAAAAAAGAAAAAAAAAAGGCATCTTATGTGCAATTTATTAGACAGCTTTGCAAGTCAGTAGAAATAAATTCTTGTTAAAGATTTCTCCTGATTAAAATATATATATATATATATATAGCATAGGATGAATTTATTTATAAGAAGTGTAATAGTTTCCCTCAATTCCTTTTATATTTTACATTACCTTATAATTTTCTAAATCTACATGAACAATAATGATCAATTTTGTCAGTATTATTCACACCTTTTATTAATTTAGCATAGATGAATAAATGTGAATGTTGTGAAGAGTTGATTGGGAATAGATTTTAAATCTGACAGTTAGATTACAGGGTACCTAGGAAAAAATGGCTCTTTCACTAGGTACCTAGTAATTTAATTCTTGTTTGAAATTATTATAATTTATTACAGTGTGTGGGTCCTAATGAATGTCTACTATTAAATGAAAAGGAGAAATTGAAATTATGAAATTCTTTTAACTTGTATCTTAAAAATCCTCTTAAACAATTCAGCAGATATTAATAAGCAATGCGCTTTTCTTTCCCTTTTATGTGAGTGCAAACAAAAACATTTTTGCCAGTACAGAATGACATATCAGGAGTCCTGCTGGGAATTTTTACTTACAATCAGGACTGCTTTAAAATAGAATGGAATAATTTTACGTGATGAAAAATAAATAAAATTTACTTGTTTTAGCATGTAAAACTTAACGTACAGGTCCGTCTTGAAAGAAATATCGAAGTCATGCTGTAGAAGTTGTGTGCTTCTTAGAAATGCAGATATGTGCATGCTGAGAAATTAAAACTTTATAGCTACAAAGGGAGTAGGTTTTTACTATCCCTGTATCAAAATAGTTTTCTACTTTCCTTAGTGACCTTGTGAAAAATGGGCGGGGAAACTTGGGAAAATGGGTAGGTATTTCCAAATAAGCACAAACAAAAACTAAACTATGGAGACATTTCAGATATTGAAGTACTTTTGTTAAGAGACTGGACTCTTTAGAGAAGTCTTAGATACAAATTATCTCAGCTCATACTGCTGTAGCTTGCTCAAAATGAGGCCACCAGTGGGTTTATATCATGATTAAATCTGCTTA